>NC_056735.1:1759560127-1759575127 GCF_019279795.1 Protopterus annectens | reverse complement strand
GATCTTCTCTAACGGGAAATCCAAAGCAAAACCTTCTCCTCTCTCCATCTACTCCACTAATGGCACTATAGCAGAACCAGTTAACCAAACAAAACTACTTGGTGTCATGATAGACAACAACCTAATATGCAATAAACACACCACTCACAGTTAAGAAAGTTCACATCAAACTCGGTGATCTATATAGGGTCAAACCTTACCTCACTCAAAATGCCA
The DNA here is from genome assembly GCF_019279795.1 of Protopterus annectens. Classification (NCBI taxonomy): domain Eukaryota; kingdom Metazoa; phylum Chordata; order Ceratodontiformes; family Protopteridae; genus Protopterus; species Protopterus annectens. The sequence continues at coordinate 1,759,574,911 of NC_056735.1, read as the reverse complement.
GACTAGCTACAGCCAGATCCCACCTCCTATCTACTGTTCTCTACTGTTCTCAACTTTTCATTAACCTTCACAAGTCTGATTTACATCTACTTAATTCCTGCTATAACAAAATAGCAAAATTTGCTGCTAATATACCCAAAAGGACCCATCATTGCCTTGCTCTTCAAAAATTACACTGGCTTGAATTTTCCAATCTGTTATTGCTCAATCAGCTCACCACTGCCCACTGCATTATCCACAAATCTGAAAACTGCCCTGCACTCTCCAACCTAGTGCAACTAAATACCAAATCCAGGACCTGTAGATCATCTGATAAACTTATACTCAAGGTAACAAAGTCCCATAATTACTTCGGAGATTCTCTCTTCTCCTTCAAATTAGTCAAATAGTGGAATCTATTACTCCAGAATATCTTAAAAAACACAGATTGTCATAGCTTCAAACAACTCCTAAAGGAATAACTTACTCAACAATGGCTATGCTCCTGTAATACTCCTGGCTAGTTTCTCATGCCTTTGATCAAATCTTTTCTATCCTCTATCCTCTTGTCTTATGTCTACCAAATGAAAATACCACAATGGTTCTTAGTTATATATCCAATAAGTTTCATATTACTGTCTGTAATAAGGTTTAAGAAATGTAATGTTTTCTGTTTTACATTCATCATTTTGTAAATTGTGATTGTTGGCAACTGTCAAATCTTTTGTATATTGTTTGTAAATCTTTTAAAATTTTTGTAATCTTTTTATACTATTGTTATGGAGCTTATCTCCCCAGGTCTCCACCGAAAATGGGCTACTTGCCCAGCCGGACTCTACCAGTTTAACAAATGTAAAATAAGTAAATAAATAAATATATATATATATATATATATATATATATATATATATATATATATATATATATATATATATATATATATATATATATATATAGGTCCCCTACACATGGTCGGCATGTCATAATGTCGAAGACCATATGGCCGAGATCATATGATTGACATTCGAAATGTCAACCATGTGGAACTGGCATCTCCAAACAGTGTGGAATGAAAAGATTTCCATCTTCCGCACTGTAGTGCGATCTCGGAGTTGGTATATTTAGGTTACGGGGGGTGTGGTGGGGCATAGCCCCCCACAGGGGGGTGCAAGGGGGCATAGCTCCCCCTGCTAGTAGTGTGAAGGTAAGTTATTGTTGTGTTTTTTTTTTTATTACATGGTCGACATTTCAAGTTTTGATCATATGGTCTCGGCCATATGGTCTTTGACATTTTGAAATGTTGACCATGTATAGTAGATCCATATAGATATATATATATATATATATATATATATAGATATACATACATATATATATATATATATATATATATATATATATATATATATATATAAAGAAATATATATACATACATATATATACATATATATCTATATATATATATATATATATATATATATATATATATATATATTTAAACAGATATATATATATATATATATATATATATATATAGAGAGAGAGAGAGAGAGAGAGATACAGTATATATATATATATATATATATATATATATATATATATATATATATATCATCAGGTCCTTTTTTCCTATTTTTTTCTGCATCGGGTCAGGGTATTGTATCTCTCGATTCAGTGCCACATTCCTGCTTTCTTCAACACTCATGCCTAACTGTCACAGATCTTCTTTCACAGAATCCATCCACCTCTTTGCTGGACATTCTCACTTCCTCTTACCTTCTTCCTGTCTGTCCTAAATCTTCCTCCCTCACCAGATTGTCTTCTGATTTTCTGCACGTGTCCAAACCACAGTAATTTGTTCTCTTTTATCTTTTCTACCTATTTTGGCTTCTGCTCTTCTGTCCTCATTTCTATGTCTGTCCCACAGTGTGCAACATACCACCCTTCTCAAGCACTTAATTTCCATTACCTCTAGCTTCTTCAGCTGTTCTTTCTTTACTGGCCAGGTTTCTGGTCGCATCACTGTCTTGTACACCTTACTTTTCAGCTTCTTTGGCATTTTTCTGTCATAGACTATACCTGACACTCCATGCCAGTTGGCTGCAGCCCCTTTGATTCTAGCTTTGACCTATTCATTCAGACTACCCTTCTCCTCAACCACCCCTCCCAGATACTTGAAGCTGTTTACCTGTTCCACTATCTTCCCTTCTATCTCTATTCTCAGCTTCTTCTGATTTCCCCAATTTGCTGCCATTATCACCATCTTATTTGTTCTTAGTTTCATACCATGTGCCTTAAGTTTTGCATTCCATTCTCCTATCCTTTGCTGAATTCTAACTCAGTCTGCCTGTAATGCCACATTGTCTGCATACAGCAAATTTGTTTATCGGTCTCCTCCAACCTGTTTGCTAATGTAGTCCATCACCAGTATGAACAGCAGTGGGCTCACAGCTAAACCCTGGTGTGCATCCACTCCCACTGGGAACCACTCTGTGAGGCTGAACACTATCCTTACTCGAGTCATTTAGTCCTTGTACATAGCCTGCACTAATTTTATCAGTGTTTCTGTGACTTCATACCACTGCAGTACTACCCAGATCAGCTTTCTTGGGAATTGTCATATGGTTTCACCAAGTCTAGGAATGCCCAGTTGGACTCTCTCCTCATCTGTAGCTTCTTCTCAAGTATTTGTTTCACTACAAACATTGGGTCAGTTGTGCTGCATCCTGATCTGAATCCAAACTGCTCATCTCCCATCTTACATTCTACTGCTATGTGTATCCATTTATCAATCACCCTTTCCAGAACTCTCATGCAATGTGATATGAGTTTGATGCCTCTGTACTGCCCACAGTTCTGGATGTCCCATTTGTTTTTGTACACTGGCACGAGCATGCTTATTCTCCAGTCATCTGTAATATGCCTTTCTCTCCACACTGCTATGAGTACTCACAGGAGCCATTTCTCTCCTATCTCACCTAGCATCTTTAGCATATCTGCTGTAACCTCATCTGAGCCTGCTGCTTTCCCTGACTTAATTTCCCTTAGTTTTGTTCTTACTTCTTCTAGCGTAAGCTCCTCTTCTCTCATCGTAGGCTCTTTCTTGAGCAGAACAGCTTCTGTGGGGTTTCTTCATTCAGAAGCTGCTGGAAATACTCCTTCCATCTGCTTTTGATGTCCTGTGGACTGGTGAGCAGATTGTTGCTAACATCCCTTATGAAGAGTGTTTGACTGTCTTCTTTATCTTTTCTGTCTTTGCCTTGCGACCTGATGTCGTTTCTTTGTGCCACTTACTGAGTAACTTTCCAGAAGTTGGTAGAGTGCCTCTGATGCCATATTCTTTGCTATTGCAACTTATTTCTTAGCTTCTTTGTTAGCCACCCAGTAGTCCTTCCTAGCCTGGTTAGTCTTTTCTATCTCCAACTTCTTCCTGCACTCCTTCTTACTTTTGATGACTTCCTGGACTTCTGCATTCCACCACCAGCTTTCCTTATGTACCTTATTTCCATACCTGGCTTGGCCACATATATCTTCTGTAGTCCTAACACATGCTGTTTTTAGGTGTTGCCATTCTTGTTCAATTCCACCTATTTCCTCCTCTTCTTGGGGTGTTAGAGCCCTGAGTAATTCCTTGAACTGTTGTACTTTTTCTCCAGTCTCCTTCCAGGTCTTCAGCCTGGTGTCTGTTGACATAAGAGCCTTCTCTGACCACTGCTTGCAGCTGACTTTGGCAACTAGTGGTTTATGCTGTGGCTAACTCTTTCACTGGTGATGGCTTTGCAATCATGGATTCTAGCCCGTGCATTTTTCTTACTAGGAGGAAATCTACCTGAGTTGCATGTTGGCTACTCTTGTATGTGATCTTGTGACTGTCTCTCTTTCTGAACCATGTATTGGCTACTATCAAGCCATTTGCCAGACAGAAGTCTGACAGAAGACAGAACACATATATATGTACACACACACACACACACACACACACACACACACACACACACACACACACACACACACACACAGGGTCTACTTTAGGATCTCGAAAGTTTAATAGCTCGAATGCATGTGGATTGAACCATATGCATCGAACTATTAAACAATCGAAGTCCAAAAAAAAATACACAAATAAAAAAGAATTTAAACTAATGTAGCCCCCCTGCACCCCTACCCCCCGATACTTAAATATAACAACTCTGAGATCACATTACATTGAAGTAAATCGAAATCTCCACCTACAGAGATTTCCGTTTACATTTTCGATGTTTTGCGCTTTCGGTGTACTCGTGTCGAGAATATCGTATTCGATATTCTCGGACTTCGAGCACATAAAGTAGACCCACACACACACACACACACACACACACACACACACACACACACACACACACACACACACACTATCATGCATATACATAATCATATATGTATAGATAAGTACATATGCAGCAGATAATAACTGAAGTCTAAAAGCTTTTATAAGAGAGCATAGGTAGTTTAAAGTAGAGAATATATTTTATTTCTAGTGCAGTTTTGCATATCTCTTCCTGGATTAGTCATACTGTACAAGTATGTAATAGATAAAAATGCCACATTTAGACAGCAAACAACTGGGAAGTCAAACTCTGCTTACCTACTGGCAAGCAGATCAAAGAACTTGAGATATGTTGTACATACAAGAGTGCAGAAGTTAATCAGAGGGGTTAAGTCTTGTGGAGTTGGAGAAACAGAAACTGCAGACTTGTCTAATTAGAAGTGATGCAGTGGGTTGGGCAATTAAATACTTTGCAGTGAGAAGCATAGCTATGCAGATAAGGAATTATTGATCCATGCACTCCTCATATTTTCATATGTATTTAATAAGATGATACATCAATCTATCAAAACACAATCTAAGCAAGCTTGAAACTAGCTACAATAACATAGCTAGATTTGTCACTGCCACCCCTTTCAGAACCCACCACTGTCACAACCTTAAACAACTTGGATGGTCAGAACTACAAAACCATCTACTGTATAAGCAACTGCTTATCTCACATAATATTCTTCATCATTTTATTTTTTTATTTTATTTTATTTTATTTATTATTTTATTTAAATTTGTTGACCGACTGGATCCATTTTCAGCGGAGGATCGGAGGCCAGGGAGAAAAAGCTCCACAGTAAAATAAACACACAGTAGTTACATTGGATTACATAGTGATTAACAATTAACATATAGAAATTACTTTACACACATTTTTTACAGATGAAGAATAGTACATCAGTAGACAACTAAGAATCTTATCTGTGAAGTACATAACAGGCATTAACAAATGTATAATAAGTACTAGGCTTATGTATCATCAAGGTAGTTAGTGGAGGTGAAAGAAAGGTGGATGGTTGGATGATGATGATATTAGAGTGGGAGTTGCAAGGGCATAGCCAGCATGTTTTTAGGTGCGCTTTTAATAAAGTTTTGAAATCACCCAAACAATACCCCAATCCTCTCCAACCTGATCTCCCCATATAGAAATCTTGCAACACTTCGCTCAGCAAATAAGCTATTAATCTTCAATATTAAATCAAACAATAAAGCTGGGGACTCACTTTTTACTAACATTGTGGGTAAAATCTGGAACAATCTTCCTAGTACATTCACGTCGCTCTCATCCACACCACTCTTCAAGAAACATCTCAAAGAACATCTGAAATTTCATTGGCTTTGTCCCTGTTCTAAACCAGACTAAACCCTACCTTTTCCCCCTTAATGCTCTTTTTTCTATACCCCTTCCTTCCAACCTTTGTCCCCTCTACAGCTTTAATCCATAGAATCTAACCTTATTCTAGCCCTTGTGATTCTTGCCTTCTTCTGCTCTCTCTCTCTCTTTCTCAGACCTACTAATCATTATTTTCAGAATACTGAATGTCCTTGTACTCAATTGTATTTTAAACCTTGCACAGCTTGCGAGCTATTATTCACAGAAACAATTTTTGATTCTCTTAAATCTTTTTAATTTCTTTGTATTTGAATTTAGTCATTTTTTAACTATTGTAATCTTTTTTGTAATTTACTAATGCTTGAAGCTTATCTCCCTGGGCCTCTACTGAAAATGGACATGTATCCAGCTAGACTAGCCCAGCCAACAAATGTAAAATAAATAAAATAAAAATAAATAAATAAATGATAACGTCTGGTAAGTAACAATCTGCCTGACTCAGTAAAATTGCTCTTTCCTTTCAGTGTTTGCTTGAATTCGCCAACAATTTTCCAGTATATCCAGTGGAAAATTACTCTATGTGCCTGCAGCTCTGCCAGTTAAAAAAAAAAATCATATTTTCTGCAGGTGTTTCATGGGGGGAACATCTGCATCTTAAACTTAAACAAGTAGTTTTTGCAGGTTCCTTTCAGTAAGATACTTGTTTCTTGGTCTCTGGCAGCTCCCTACAAGTAAAGACAAACACAAATAGCAGAAAAATTGAAAATGGCTGGTGTTTGGTACTTTGTTTGTGACGTCTGTAAAATATTTTGATTGTCTTCCTTGTCTTTATCTCCTTTGAGAGCACACCAGTTAAGTCATTTCCAAAGGTGCTTACTGGGTTAGCAGCTAGCTGTCTCCTTTGTATCAATAGGACTAGGATTGCATGTGGTATATCATTATGCAACCCACTGCTTTCTGCAGCCCCCCACAGGTTGTAGTAGCTCTCTCCTTTTATCTGGTATATCATTACGTGACCCACTGCTTTATGCAGCCCCCCCCCAGTTTGTACTAGCGCTCTCCTTTTATCTGGTATATCATTATGCACCCCACTGCTTTCTGCAGCCCCCCCCCAGTTTATACTAGCGCTCTCCTTTTATCTGGTATATCATTAGGCGACCCACTGCTTTCTGCAGCCCCCCCAGTTTATACTAGCGCTCTCCTTTTGTCCTGCTTCTTAATACATCACCTTTCACTCATCAGTACAATTTTTTATGGAAGCATTTCACTTCTGCTTGGATGTAGAAGTTGCCCATTCAAATCTATTTTTAACTTCTGTCCAGATGCTGTGTTCTCATAAAGAATGTGAAATTAACTTTAAAATATATGCTTCTTGGACATTAGTAGCCCTCATACTTCCTGGCATTACTGTCAGTGACCATGTGCCATTTTAAATACCCAGGTCTCTGGTTTGACCAGGCTTTGTCTCATGCCTCAGATGTAACCCTCTTACCTCTAAAACAAGAACAATGTCAGTTAAGATTATGTTTCTCCCTCATACTGAAGATGTTTATGATTAATTGCCTCTGGTTCATTTAGTACCTTTACTAAAAATCCTAACCAACAAGGTATATTGCTGCATTTTGCTTCTGTGTCAAGGAACATCATCGCATCAGTAACCTAAAGACATAAGGGTAAGTGCATTGATGCCTCACATGTGTCTAACACACTACATCATCTGAATATTCAGTATCACCATGAACGTTCAGATTTTATTCTAAATGGAAGTAGATTAGTCTACATTTTAAACTGCTACCTGATCTTGGTAGCACTTTCATCACATTATTTGATTTGACTTATTGCCATTCTATAATGGTTGGAGTGCACCTTATTTTAACAGGGTCTTAAGTCTGGGAATTGCCTGAAGAAAGTGTTTACAAAACTTTATTTTAAACATAACAAGTAATTTATTGTGTGTGTGTTTTATATGTGTATGTGTGGCAGTTATGCAGGGGTTTATTTCCAGCTCCCTAAGTTTCATCTCAAAAAGTCCTGCCTCTGGCAGCTATTCTAGCTACTATAGGTTCATAAGTAATTACTAGGCTAGCTACACTTATGAGCCATTTTAAGTTTAGCCAATTTCCCTTTTGGGGCTTGAAATAATCAATCCCATTTGGTTATAGACTGGCCTTACCATAATTATATATTATCCTAATAAGAATAACTAGGACCATACTATAGATAATTTGAGGGGACCCATGCATGTGATTAAGCATTTAGGAGCTGCCTCTGTCCATTAGTAGTACAAGGACAGTCCTGGGGTAAATTTTTTGGTTCCTATCCATAGATCTAAGTTGCACTTCAAAATTGGCAGGGATGAGGAGTCTGTTCCACAGCAGTGGTATCTTCTGTGAAATGTACCTGTCCCTCCAACCATTCTGTTGATGTTGCAGAAGAGGTCTAGATCCCTAGACTGAATATTTCAGATGCCATTTGACTTGATGATTTGCAGCAAATCCATCAGTAATGGGTTGGAGGATGCCTTGTATGCAAGACACAGGTCACCTCTTAGCAGTTTATATGATACCGAGTATAGTGACAGGGCTTTGATTTGTTCAATATAAGACATGTTGTTTAGGCCTTGTATCCTTTTAGGTATAGTGATAGGGCTTTGATTCATTCAGTATAAGACATGTTGTTTAGACCTTGTATCCTTTTAGGAAAGGTATCTCTGTGGGTGTTCTAGTTGCTGCTTGTGCCTGGACACACACATGCCAAAGGGGGCATTATATTCAATGATTGGCCTACTAAGGGCTGAGTAAAGGGGGTGACGACATCCCTCTATCTAGACACATTCCCTTTGTTTATAAGCCCTTCAGTAATAGAAGGATTTTCTTACAACATTAGACACATTTGTCAAAAGATAGGTCACTGTCCACATAAGTTCCCAGATCCTGAACAACTGGGTCAACTCGTAGGATAGTATAGTCAAAGTGATACTTCCCTGGGGTAGATGACTTCTCAAAGGATACAGTAATGCATTTTTTTTGCCATTTAGTTTCAGACCATGATTTTGACACCAGTTATTTATTTGAGACAAACCTTTGTGCAGGATGGCTACGTCACTTGGAGATTCAATGACTGCTCCTAGCTTAGAGTCATCTGTAAACCTAGTCAGACAAAGCCCTTTGATATTAGCTTTTGCTTCAGGAAAGTAGATCCAAATAGGAGAGCCCCTAGTACAGAATCCTGATAGATACCACTGGTGACTAGCCTTGTTGTGGAGGTAACATCTCCTATTTTGTTTATCTGCTTCCCATTTGTGAGTCATTTGGGAATCCAGCAAGTAACATAGGGTTTTACTACCAGTTTATTTAGCTTTTCTGCTATGCCTTTGTGGGAAATTGTTTCAAAAGCTTCGGACAGGCAGAGGTATGTCAGCAGGTTGAGTAAGCATGACATACCCTTGATCAATCCAAACTGAGAAGGTTCCAGTGTTTGGAGGTTTCCTATGTCCTGACTGATTAATTCTATGATAAGTCTTTCCATTGCTTGCATATAAGATTGGTTAGACTTATAAGTCTGTAATTGTCAGGGTATGTTGGAGATCCTCCCTTATACAGGGCAATGACTGTAGCTGCTATCCATTCACTTCATACAAAACCTGTATGGAAGCTGAGATTGAACACTGTTGTTATTCTACCATGCTTTTATGTTTGCACAGTTTTTCTTTGATGGAATTTGAGTACTAAACATGTGCAAGTGCATAGCATTCATAACTTTGAAGTCACAAAAATATACTGCAGACTACCATTATATACTGTTTATAGTGATCTGTCACTTCTTTAAGTAGTTTAGACAGTCAAGTAGTTTGGTATTTATGATAAGATAATCTCTTTAAATTTTATGTCATGGACTATACAGTTTACTCTGTAGTATTTTAGCATTGCTAGCCTTTGCATACGTATAACCTTTTGCCAACTGCTGTAACTTAACGCATTTGATTTACTTGCCTGGGATTTACCCCCTTTTCATTGTCATGGCCGGCTGGAAAATTATTAATCTCATTAATTGAATTTGATTGGCTGTTTCTGTTTCATGACACCCAAAATGAAATAATAGGTTTCAACCTAATTTATATAAAAACAGATATTTGAATAAGTAGCTCTTAACATTATACTAAGCACCAACACAACTAAGCTGATTCACGCTGTCTGAACTATATAATGCTAAAAGCATAAGTAGATATGAGGGAGGTGATAAGAATGCAGAAATAAAACAATTAAATATTTTTTCAAAAATGTGTTGCCTATACAAGCCTAGCCATAACAATTCCCTGGATATTTCTTCCCACAATATTTACTTCCCTGGACCCCTGTCTAGCAGGGCGACTGACGTGATCCCCGGGGTGAATTTCCTGTCTCCCATCCAGTCGTCAATGTTCTTTTTGAAGAAGGCCAAGGAGGCACTCTGCTTGACATGTATGGGCAGTCTATTCCAGAGTATGGGGAGTCTCTGGCTCAGGAACCTATCCCTCCAGTATGTTTTGTTCATTGTGATGACAAGGTTTAGATCCCTGGAACATGTGGCTCTGAGGGATTGGGATTTCTTTAAGTGGAAGAGTTGTACAGATCAGCCGCTTTGAGCATCTACTGTGGTGCGCAGTATCCCCAAGATAGGAGAATGTGGATCACAGACTGTGTGCTGTGGCAGGGCTACCCACCTGACAGTGTAAAAATATGTCTCCAGGTGATTAGGTCATGTTGACTAATATTGCCAAAATGGGCATGGGTAGTTACTGCTGATAAGTGGGTTGAGGACCCAACCTATGCCAGGGATACATGCTAACAATGGGAGAGGTATATGTGCCCCTATTGGTCAGTGTATGCCCACCACAAAGCCCAGCATTCCTGGGTCAATAAGTTACTGGCCGGCCAGTGTCTAGTAGCCCAGCCTGGGTTACCTGGGATAGCTCTGTTGAGCAAAAGCTGGAAGTAAAACCAACCAACCTACCAAACATGTAAGTTCACTGACAAGACGCAGCTTGGAAGTGGATGACACAATGATACAGAGGAGGCTGGATGTTCTATGTATCCAAGAGACAAGATGGAAGGGCAGTGCAGCAAAGCCACTTGGCTTAGGATCCAGAGTCTACTGCTCAGGAGGGAGACAGGCTAGAAATGGTGTGGAAATTGTGGTGAGAGAGAGGCTTCAGAAAGCAGTGAGGGGTATTATCAGAATTAATGACAGACTCATGGATGTCAGACTCCAGTGTAATGATAGGGCAGTATTCATAAATGCCCCACAGCGGGGTTGTGATAATGAGGAAAAGAGTGCATTTAAACAGCCGTTGCAGGACCTACTAGATAAAGCAGGACAACATGAATTTATGTAGTTAATGAGTGACTTGAATGCACATATCGGGACAGACCTGACAGGATATGAGGACTGCCTGGGTCCACATGGGTGGGGCAACAGGAATAAAGAAGGAGAAGCCTTTCTAGACTTCTGTCTGGTAAATGGTTTAATAGGAGCCAACCTAACACATGGTTCAGAAAGAGAGAAAGTCACAAGATCACATGCAAGAGTAACCAACATGCAACAAAGGTGGATGTCTTCCTAGTAAGGAAAAGGCACTGGGGTAAAGTCCATGGTTGCAAAGTCATCCCCAGTGAAACAGTCTGCTCACACCATAAACCACTGGTTGCCACAATCAGCTACAAGCAGTGGTCAGAGAAGGCTCTAAGGTCAACAGAGACCAGGCTGAAGACCTGGAAGTTGAGTGGAGGTGGAGAGAAAGTACAACAGTTCAAGGAATTACTCAGGGCTCTAGCACCCCAAGAAGAGGAGGTAATAGGTGGAGTTGAAGAAGAATGGCAGCTCCTAAAAACAGCATGTTTAAGGACTATGGAACAGATATGTGGCTGAGCCAGGTATGGAAATAAGGTACATAAGGAAAAATGGTGGTGGAATGCAGAAGTCCAGGAAATGATTAAAAGAAAGAAGGAGTGCAGGAGAAAATGGGAGATAGAAAAGACCAACCAGGCTAGGAAGGAATACTGGTTAGTTAACAAAGAAGCTAAGAAAGGAGTTGTAATAGCAAAGAATATGGCATCCGAGGCACTCTACCAACTTCTGGAAAGTGACTCAGTAGGTGGTACAAAAAATATATCAGGTTGCAAGGCAAAGACAGGAAGATAAAGAAGATAGTCAGACACCCTTCATAAGGGATGCCAGCAACAACCTGCTTACCAGTCCACAGGACATCAAAGGCAGATGGAAGGAGTATTTCCACCAGCTTCTGAATGAAGAAAACCCCACAGAAGCTGTACTGCCTCAGAAATAGCCTACAATGAGAGAAGAAGAGGAGCCCACCCTAGAAGAAGTAAGAACAGCACTAAGGAATATGAAGTCAGGGAAAGCAGCAGGCTCAGATGAGGTCACAGCAGAAGATGCTGGGTGAGATAGGGGGAAATTGCTGCTGAGGGTACTTACAGAAGTGTGGAGAGAAAGCCATATTCCAGGTGACTGGAGAATAAGCATACTCATACCATGTACACTAACAAAGGAGATATCCACAACTGTGGGCAATACAGAGGCATCAAACTCCTATCACAGTGCATGGAAGTTCTGGAGAGGGTGACTGATAAATGGATACGCAGAGCAGTAGAAAGTAAGATAGAATATGAGCAGTTTGGATTCTGATCAGGATGCAGCATAACTGGCCCAATGTTTGCAGTGAAACAGATTGTTGGGAAGAAGCTACAGATGAGGAAAGAGTCCAAGTGGGCATTCCTAGACTTGGAGAAAGCATATGAGAAGGGCCCAAGAAAGCTGATCCGAGTAGTATTGCAGTGTTTCAAAGTCCCAGAAACAGAAGTAGAATTAGTACAGACTATGTACAAGGACCCAATGACTCATGTACAAACAGTGTTCGGCCTCACAGAGGGGTTCCCAGTGGGAGTGGGTGTGCACCAGAGTTCATCTCTGAGCCCACTGCTGTTCATACTGGTAATGAACTACATTAGCAAGCAGGTTAGATGGGACAGATCAAAAAACTTACTGTATGCAGATGATGTGGCATTACAGGCAGACTCTGAGCAAGAACTTCAGCAAAGGATAGGGGAATGGAATGCAAAACTGAAGGCACATGGGATTAAACTAAGTACAAATAAGACAGTGGTAATGGCAGCAAATGGGGGAAATCAGAAGAACCTGAGAATTGAGATAGAAGAGAATATAGTGGAGCAGGTAAATAGCTTCAAGTATCTAGGAGTGGTGGTTCAGGAGAAGGGAAGAGTGAATGAAGAGGTCAAAGCTAGACTCAGAGGGGCTGAAGCCAAATGGCAAAGAGTGTCAGATGTAGTCTATCACAGAAGAATGCCAAAGAAGCTGAAAAGTAGTGTACAAGACAGTGGTGCAACCAGTACTACTGTATGGTACAGAAACTTGGGCAGTAAAGGCAGAGCAGATGAAGAAGCTAGAGGTGATGAAAATGAAGTGCCTGAGAAGGGTGGTAGGATGCACACTGTGGGACAGACAAAGAAATGAGGAGATAAGAGCAGATGCCAAAGTAGCTCCAATTGCAGAAAAGATCAAAGAGAACAGATTACGTTGATTCAGACACGTGCAGAATAGCAGAAGACAATCTGGTGAAGAAAATCTGGGACACACAGGAAGAAGGCAAGTGGAAACGAGGATATCCAGCAAAGAGGTGAATGGATGGTGTGAAAGATCTGCGACAATCAGGCATGAGTGTTGAAGAAGGCTGGAGTGTGGCACTGAATCAAGAGAGATGGTGACAGTTAACACGATACCATGACCCCATGTAGAAAATGGGAAAAAAGGGGACAGAGATGATGATGATGTTGCACAAAGGAAATGTTTAATAATATGATTGCAAGCAGAAAGGGACAAAACTGCATTTTATCATCCAAATACTTATAAAAAATGAAAGGATGGTGATGGGTAAGAAAATTGAGTAGAGAAAGGTGGTAGAGGCAGACATTTGGAAAAATTAGGCTATGAGTCTTTTGAAGAGAGCTGTAATAATTTATATTTTTCAAATGGAAATTGTGTGGAAAATGGAAACATAAACTAGCTATAACTGTATCAAATTAAAAATGTGTAACTGCCTAAAATATAGAAGTATAAAGGCTGAATTGTACTTGCCTTTTTAGTAAAGTGTTATATGTGAAACAAAATTTGTAAAATGGTATGTGATTACTTTTGCAACTGCAAAACTGCTACAGTTTATAAAGGAAACTAATGTTTGCCTCAAACGCGCTGATTAAAAAGTCAGTTGCTTGAAATTTCTGGCTAGATGAATTGGTAATGATGATTTAGTTGGGTGTAGTTTTTTTGGGATTCACCTTCCCTCACAAGTATTTGAATGGGTGAACTGATAGTGATCACTCACCACCCGCACTGTACTCCATCTATCACCTGTGCCACTAACTGAGAAAAGGTTGTCTTGTCACATTAAGAGCTCCATCCCTCTGTGCCATAATAGTGGGTCTCTTATCAACTTTCAGTACTGTTTCCTCTTAACAGTTAACAGATATGGATTCCTGTTGCGCCATTTCTATCTTATTGTTTAGTAACTCACTACTGTGGAATCTTGCATTTTGATTTCTGCGTGTCTTACTTCACACTTGTTTGCAATGAGACTAAGCTCTCTTACTTTCATCCACTACCACTGTCTTTTGCACACTCCACACGTATTCTTCCATTTTCTGCTTTGTCTTTTCCATATTTTTACTATTGAATATTTCACTTAATGCATATTAATAGTTTACTTTCATGCCTGTTGCATGTATGCCTTTAACCTCACTATTCTTTTAACTCAGGTTTACTGATGTTATTCTGTTCCCACTGCATTTTACAGGAGTTCTCAGAAGAGGGCCAGAGCAAACCTGCACACTCTCAAGAAGGAGATGCTGAATCTAGTGAAGATGGTACTGAAATACATTTGCTGAGGAGCAAAACATTTGTAAAGTCTTCCCAACAAGTACCAAAAAAGACAAAGAAGCGAGGTAGGTGTTTTGTCTGGTTACTAAGAAATTGTGTACAATAATATTTTTCTGGTACATAGATTATCACACTAATATATACATAGTTTATATGCTGTGAT
>NC_056735.1:1759522627-1759555127 GCF_019279795.1 Protopterus annectens | reverse complement strand
ACAAGTATTTCAGAATCAAGACAGACTTACACTGAGAGCAACTGTTTTGGAATTTGGCCCTTTGTTTGTGAATTGTTTTGCATTTCATCTGGGCTGAGCCTGGAATTGGTGAATATTGACCAGTGCACTAGCCTGGTAAACACATATAAATAAATAATTCCTTTGTATGCAAATTGCTCATTGTGATAATATACCTTTTAGCTTTTAATTATGTTTTATATGGTGATTTATTGTAAAGTCATGAAAAATTCATACTACTAAACTTTGCAATGTCATTATGCATGTTTGCAATATAACAAGGCCCAAACAATACTGATAGCTAGAGCCATTGAGAGATCTGACACCAGAGGAATAAAACCTTTGGACTTACTTATTTATTGATGTTTCCTTTGAATGACAACTTTGATAGTTTTGCTGCAGTTTTTTGTTTTGTTATTTACTATTACAAAATGTCATTTATATATTATTTTGTTTTGACTTGTTTTTCAAATTTTTATTAGGCTTCACTACATATTTTTCCTCCTCTGTTTGACTTATATTCATGTACTTCATCTGAACATCAGTAGTTATTTGTTAATATTTGCAGACTTTAATTTTGTTATTTAGGGTTGCAGTATGTGAGTTTCATGTTACCTTTTATAGATAAGGTGTATAGAGGATAGTAGTTAATTTTGTTTCTGCATATTTGCTTGTTTCATTTCTGTGAATATTTTAATGTATTTCCTTATGTCGGTTAATTGATATCTATTGCAGACTTAAACGTAACAGGTAATGCCACAGTAATGACTTGCCCACTCCAATAATATGTTACAAGTTCTAATCTTTTTTCAGTAGTTTTACTGTGAAATAACTGGAACTAGCCTTAAGATAATTCTAGTGTTTATGCTCATGTGGCACATGCAGTTGCATGATATACCATGCCCCAAATTTGTTTAACTGTAGAACAAAGTCCATATCATATGATAGAGACCAGTTTTCATTGTGTCACACCTTTCAGCAAACATCTGATATCCTCCACCTTTTGTACAATCTCTTTGGGGAGTAGCCCCATTTATTAATGGCCGTATATAGTTAAATCCCATATCCTCCACTCACTGTGCTGTTTCTTTATGGAGTTATGCCATTTATTCTTGGCCTTGTATAGTACAAATATAATATCTTTCACCCTCTGTATAGTCTCTTCGGGGAGTGGTGCCATATATTCATGACATAGTGCAAAAGTAATCATCAGGGGTAATTTGAGCTGGTACCATTCTTCCATGGCTATAGCCCAAACTGCATCCTGAATCTCTTTACCTATCCAACCCTCCCACTTAGATTTAATCTTTGAAAGTTGCCATCTGCATCCTGATCCAAATATTTGCCATCATGAAACTGTCTCTGCTCTCTTTCTTTGTACTCTTAGTTGCTTGTAGTTGAAATTACACATCCCCAGCTGTATTCCTATCTGGTCTTCTCATGTCCATACATATCATCAGTAATCAGACCAAGCCTTTTCCCCAGATCACCACTCTCAGGATCATGCTTCTGTATGATTTCAAAAATGTATAAACACTTTTATCTCTGCTAAAAAACACTGATGACCTCCTTCAGACTATCCCCTATAATCTTTATACTTTTTCTTAAGAATAACATTGAGCTCATTCCAGGCCCAACAACTCCCTTTCTTCAACATCAGAACTTTTCTCTTCCTACAATGACCTATGCCCTCCACAATGTACATAACATTAGAAACAAGCTAGACCACTTAAGTGCTTTTATTTCCCAGCATAACTCAGACATACTAGCAATCACGAAATCCTGGGTCAAAAATGATTCTCCCAACCTCCAACACTTTCTATTCTCCTACAAGTATGTTGATGATGCCAGACCAGGCAAACTATCAGGAGGACAATCTCTAATTTTGTACAAAAATAACCTAAACCCAAAAGTCATTGCCCATGGAAACTCCTCCTCCTCAGACTCTTTTTTTATCTGGATTTTCCTAAAATTTCCATCTCCTAAAGGCAAACCACTTCTGATCACTACAGCCTATCTACCACCCCTGCTCCACTAGATAAATTCATATCACTCATCACTAACATCATTAATGACTGTCACAAAAATAATAACATAGTCATTCTAAGAGACTTCAGTCTTAGTTATCTTGTTCCTCTTTTATCTGGCATGAATACTTTTCTAGCAGATCTAGGTCTCCTTCAATTCATAAAAGAACCAACAAAACCTAACCTCAGGTCCTTCAGACACTCCACACTCAACCTGATTATTACGAATTTACCAAACTCCATCTCCAACATAAACATTCTGCCACCATCACTAAGTGACCACCACCCATATTTGGAAAACTGCTCTAATTAAACATCTTCAAATGTGAACCAGCCCAAAAGATACCACTCATTTCTGTCCAGTATCCATCCTCCCAATTCTTAGCAAACATCTTGAAAAGTTACTCTACACTGAACTCTCCCTCTATATCCAGCAATGTTATTTGCTATCCTCAAAACAGCATGGATGCTAGCCTAAACAAAGTATTGTGACATCACTCCGGGGCCTAACTAATGACATCCTGCTAAACTCTTATAGTGGCTTCCTTGTGAATGCCTTATTTATAAACCTGACAAATGAATTTGGCTTCTTTGACCACTATCTTCTCTTAAACAAACTAAATGAAATTGGTATCAGTCCAGACACTACTCCCTGGTTTAAAAACTTCCTCATTGACTGACACTTCAGAGTTAAAATTGGATCTTCCCAATCAGAATCTGCACCTGTTACCAAAGGTGTACCACAAGATCCATTCTTGTCCCTCCTCCTCTTCTCCATATTCATTAATAAACTTCCATGTGACCTCCTCCATGTCCCACTTATACTCTATGCTGATGGCATGGTCATTTTCCAACCTGGTCACTCTCAGACCAACATTTCATGCCAACTCCAGTCAGACTTACATGAGGTCAACCAATGGCTCAAAAATCATAACCTACTTCTCAATCGCACCAAGACCAAAACTATGCTTTTTGGAACTCCACAGAAAATTTGCCAAGCACCTTACTCTTTAAATATCTTTCAGCTTCACAGCCATTCCATAGAGACAATCTCAACTTTTAAATACCTAGGACTATGGCTTGATCAGTTACTAAACTTCTGTTTCTACATAGACAAAATGAGAGCCAAAATAAACTCTCTACTCTTCTGGGACAAAAAGATCTCCCCTTTTCTATCCCAAACAGCCAAAGCAGCCATTGGCAAAGGAATTCTCTTTTCTCATCTCAAATATGGGTTCCCAATTTTTTCTTCTGCCTCCAAGAAAAAGCATTGCCAAACTCCAGTCTATCTCTAACAACATCTGTCGATTCATTTCAAACTCACCTGTCTGTGAGCATCACTGTATCACCATAGAAAAAGCTAAATGGCTATCCTTAAAACAAAGATCTCTCCTACTTTTAAGATCCCAACTCTAAAAATACTTCATCTCCACACATTTACTCCCCTTGCAGCTAGACTTTCAAGAAAAAAAGCCTCTTCATACAACCTGCGACACTACTAACTAGCCACACCAACTGTCATTACCCCTAAACCCAAACTCCACGGCATTGCATGCACTGCACATGCTTTCTCCTCTCAGGTACCTACTCTTTGGCAAGCTCACTCCATCAACATTAAGAAAGAGTTATTCTAAAGTTAGATTGCAATTCAAAAAGCACTTCTTCATCCAAGCCAAATGCTCCTGTTTCAACACAGGACACATCATGTAACCTATCTCCTTTCAGAGTCTCTTCTCTCTCAAGATTGACTGAAGATTGATTCACTTTAGAAACTAGTGTATACATTGTACATTACACTCTGCTTGATTGTGCATTGCACTGTGCTTGTTCACTTGAATATATATACACTGGGGTTTTTTCTATGTAATTAGTCTGAACTACTCAGTTGCTGCTTACATTTCTGAGTTGTTTTTCTTTTGCAAAATGTTTTGTATTTCACCCAGGCTGAGCAAGAAATTGGTCAACACTGATAAATGCAGTACACCTGTAAACAAATGTAAATAAATAGATAAAGAACTAAACAAATCAATCAATTTATAAATCATAAACTGTTAAATATCACCCACTAGTGGAGATGTCTATGCGCTTCCCATTCACTGACTTTTCTATATTCTTTAATCCTTCCTTTTCTTTTCTTTTTTCAGGAAAACCATGTTCCAATCAAGCCACTTAATCCAATAAATAGGTTTAATTTCCATAACGTATCTCTTGTTAAACCAAATTCTATCAAACATACCTAGTTCTTGTGCTTTGCCATCTTGCCCTTCTGTTGCCTTCCATAACCATTCCATAAGTCCTCTCAGGCTGTATATTTTGTTTGCATCTTTATAGCTCATTTACTTTCCTACCTCTTTTCCTGTGTTAATTACCATAGTTTTTTGACAACATTTAATCTACAGCATCTCTGAACAGTTCTTGTCTGAAACATCTTCCTCTCCATTGTAGCCCATATGAATCTTTCCAAATCGGTCAAGCATAGGCCACTTTTCTCGTTAGCTGCCATCACCTTCCTCCTTCTTTGAGGTTTGCTAGCCCAGATATAATGCATGATCATTTTTTTTTATTCTTCCACCTTTTCTCATCTTGATTATATGTATCAGATGAATTATAATAATGAAAAACAGTTTAGGTAAATTAACATTTTTACTACCTGAACCTGCTCAACAAGGGTACATTTTTCACAATTTAATAACTTATTTTTTATATCTTTATAAATGTTTATGGTATTTATGTCAAAATAATCTATCCTGTCAGTCAACATGCAGATGCTTGTGTGATGATGTGAGGTATTGCCAGCTATGCCAGGAGAAGTAGGGCAGTGGATGTGCAACATATGCTTGCATAGTTAGCTGGAGCTTTGTAAAGAATTATATGGTATTTGTATATCAGACTGATTTATACAGGTGCTTGTGTTGAAAATGTATTGGTAATACTGCTTTTGTTAAAAATGTACCAACAGTGGGTCCTTCTGGACAGAAATGAAATACACCTCTATGTCCGACTGTATTGTAACTGTTGAAATTAATATATTGTAAGAGAGAGAGAATACTGGAAGAGAAAAAGCTAATATCGGTCCAGCTAACTTTCAAAAGTAGTCTGAAATTAAATTACCTGGTTTAGGCCATAAAGATTGTATCTTACAGTTCTGTTTGTAGCCAGGTGTATGTGATGTCATTCTGTAATCCAGCACTGAAATGGTGTTTTAATACTACATGCGACAGAAGTATCAGAGCAGTCTGTTTTCGCAACCAGACAAAGAAGGACAACTCACCTATTTTATCTTGCCTTGCTTAGTAAAAAAACAGGAAATAGTAATTATTTAGTTCAGTCAGGAAAATATAGAGAAATCAATTGAGTACTGTTATTCTTTATCTGTGTGAATCTATCCATTTGTGTTATTTTCAATATTTCCTGTGCTAAAACTCTGGTGTTTATTGTAAATAGATATTTAGTATTTTCATGTTCTTTTATTATTTATTATTAAATATATTTAAACTTTTCATTGTGGCTGGTCCTTTAGAGAATATTTTAATTGTTGAGGGTACTTATATTTATTTGGTGACACTGTGGCCACTCCTGAAAGCCTTGCTGCATTGGTTAAATACTACCATTTGTGTTAGTATTAATTTTACTCAGTATTAGTAGCTGGCTTTGGAGCATTCTGGTGGAGGTGGGACTACCTTATAGTCTGGGCATAACTGGTAAATCTACTGATCCACAAAATAAACAGTTGCCTTGTAGTAAAAAGAAACAACCACCAGTATATCTAACAAATTTAATGAAACTCTGACGTCTCGGCCAAAGCCTTCAAGGAGTATAACACAAAGTAAAAAACTTGCCCCATATATATACATATAGATACATCAATTAAACAATCATACAATTAAAGAAGTACTCTCCAATTACATTCTTCATTTAGTCCCCTTGGAGACATGGTGTCAGATTTTAAAATGTAAGTAGATTATTTTAAAAGCAACCGTTTCTTGATAAAAGAAACATCAAATCCAGATATTTTTATTTTTTCCAAAACAGTGCCTTGTAGCCCTTTACTTTTTCCATCATGAAACAAACTAAAATGGTCAGCTATAGAACTCTCTGCTTTTTTATTAGCAATATCCCCCACATGTTCTAAAACTCTAGTTTTAAAACATCCTCTTGTTTCTCCAATATAAAATTTGTTGCAAGGTTATCTCAAGGCATATATAACACCTTCAGTATTGCAAGTAAAATTGCCACAAGTTTTAAAAGAAACATTCCCCAGGATTCAGCAAGCACTGCAAGGTGTGCAGGAATAGTGCAAGAGCTGCTGCAGGCAATATGGCTGACGTGCAATCCAGGAATGAGCTCCCAGGATGTGCACCAGCGCTCCTACACTATTCCTGCACAGACACAGCCCCTGTATGCTAATTACCTCATTTGCTGGTGAAAACCATGCACATGAGGTGAATTAGTGATCCAGGAAGCAGGGAGGCATCCGTGCAGAAATAGTGTAGACTGCAGAAATGTATTCAGCCAGTAGCTGAATACATTTCTGCAAACTACAAAACGGAGGCATGACAGCTCATAAAAAAGCATGTATTATAAGGGTTAAGCATGCCAATGGCCACATATATGGCCATAGGCATGAAAAATTGTTTCGAAATTATAAAAAATAACTTTTTTTTTGGCTGATTTCTGCCCTTTAAGCATAGGGCAGCAGTGTGCAAACGGGATTGGTCCGAAAATTAGAAAAAAAGCTGGAAATAAGCTTTTAAACCAAAATCACCATTTTGCCATAATGGTCAATGACATGCATAAGACAACAAGACCATGGAATAGTGGTTGCTAAGGTGGAAGGCTGAGTGTCAGGTTTGCAACCATGCATTAGCAGTCAGTTCTATGCAAATGAGGGTAATGATACTGAATCACAGATTTTCCTTCAGTACTAGCTTGCACCCAACCATGTAGGTGCAATAACACCATGGTCTAAGCCTAAGAGCTAGATGACATCATGAGGGGGGAGTATCATGACTGCTGCAAGCTTATTGGAGCACAGTGACCCGTGTTTGCCCTTAGATAAGTACAGCTAATGAAGGGGGCATGTCTGAAGCTGCCTAGCAGTATTTACATTTCCTAAACGGGTGTGCGAGCAGCGCACCAAGTTTAAAAAAATAAATAAATAAATAAACACACCAGGAAATAGCAGCTCCGTTCACATCTGAGCACTGAGTTTGCACAGTGCACCTCAGGGCTTAAACAGAAAGGCAACAGGAAGGGAAAACAGCAGTAGGAAGGTAATCAAGGAGAACTAGCGTAGCTGCCAGGTGAAATATATCAGAATCAGCCAATTACACAGGCAACAGCCCAGCCCAGCACACTAGTATAAACTATGCAAACACCTTTCACTCTGTTTTTTTTCCACAAACTCTACACCACCGCTGTACACAAATGGGGATATTTTACTAACAAAACCAACAAAATGATGGGGGCTGCTGTCGCTCTCATAAATAAAGCTGTGGAAGAGGCAGAGGGTGGTGAAGATGAGAATGCTGATGACCAACCCACAGTTATGAGGAGGAGAAGAGTGTACAGACCCAAGGTAACCTACCAGGGGCTACAAGAGCTGGAGATAGTGGAGTGCTATAGAGTGGACAGGGACCTTCTACAGCAAATTGTTGAGCTGTGCCAGCCACACCTCACACACAAAGCCAACAGAGGGGAACCCATCCCAGTGGATACCAAGGTATGTGTAGGCTTAAGAATACTAGCCACAGGTACCTTCCCAAGGCCAACTGGGGATATCATGGGGATCTCACAGGCATCAGCATCCAGGGTACTCCACCAGTTCCTGGATGCCATGTCAACACATGCCAGTGAGCACATATATTTCCACAACACCTGTGAGGCGTTGACCAGCTATAGGTGTCTCTTCCATCAAATAGCAGCATACCCTGAGGTAGTGGGTGCTATAGACTGCACTCACATACACATCAAAGCACCACCTGGTGAGCAGGGTAGGGTCTACATAAACAGCAAGGGCTTTCCCTCCATCAACTGCCAAGTCATGCGCAATGCCCAGGGCATTATAATGAATGTGTGTGCTGGGAGCCCTTGAAGCTATCATGACTCCCAGATCTGACATATGACGCAGCTGTACCAGAGATTTGCCAGTGGGGACATCCCATATGGCCACCTAGTGAGGGGTGCTGGTTACGCACTGGAGCCATGGCTGATGCCACCCATCGGAAATGCACAAACACCTGAACAAGAACTCCATAATGAGGCACACGCACAAACCAGAGTAATAATAGAGCTTATGTTTGGGATGCTCAAGTCACGGTTCCAGTGCCTGGACATATCCAGTGGAACCTTGCAGTACTCTCCAGCTACATGTACACAAATTTTCATTGTATGTGCCATGCTACACAATAATGATCCTGCAGAAACAGCTGCAGCAGGAACAGTGCGGGGCAGGGCCACACAACCCCCCACCATTGCCAAGGCCAACACAGGTACAGAGTGACTCAGAGGAGGAACAACCTGAGCTTGGCCCTGTAAGCAAAAGGAGGCATTCCCAGTATACCCAGCCTTTGGGAGAGAGGCAACGCATAGCGCATACACTGACATGGTAGGAACCCAGAGAATGGCACCTCTCTCTGACTTGCACATACAGTAAAAGGGATGCCAAACATGGCACTACCTGTGCTTTACCATGTATAGGGAGTGTACTATTTGCATCCGACATAGTTAGCCCTCCAGCACCATCCTCAATGCTGGCACAGCCACAAGGTAAGTCACTCTCCCTATCAGTTGCTGAATGGAGTACTATGTTCTGCTACTTGTATCTATGGTATGGATGTGAGCATGCAAGGGAATCAGGTGGCTGACTGGGATGGCAGCAGATAGTAGACACCTATACGGGCAGCATGAAATCCATAACAAATACTGGTATCAACAAAGTAGGCAGTACTAGACAAGGTGACAAATCCCACTGCAGGACATGTGGTGGGCCAAATGTGTGTCTGAAGGACACATACATGCATGGCAGTGAGGCTCACATACCCAACAACAGTCTCAGCCAGCAGGACAGGTGTAGATGACCACAAAGAAAGGCTGTGCTAAGGCCTCCAATTGATGGCAATGAAGAACAGCCCCCCTGCAGACCTACACAGACAGACTACAACAGGTCAGGCAGTTGGATGTTAGTTCTGAAGGGTAAGAAGTCTGAAACTGAAATGTAGGTCAATAAAATCTAAGCTCTGTACTCCACTAATATGCCTCTAGTCTGCATGATAGGTCAGAATACAGAATGAATTGGAAGCCAACAGAGTGCTTGAAATACCAGTACAGTCATAGCAAATGTTTACAGTTGTCAGGTGTGCCCCCCCAAAATTCCTACATAGAAAAGTACTAACAAGTACTTGTGGGTTTAATAACAGTGGAGTACAGATTACCTGAGCTGGCCAAATTAGCAGGATAGATTGTTGCACATGTGCAGGGCTCTTGTATGTTAGGTTGTTGTTGTGTTGTATAATGTGTGGAAGTGGTCAGCATGTAGGCATGGAGGGTTGTGTCCTGGTGGCCTATGGCCAGTACTGATGATGACAGGGCCATGTTCTGACAACTGCAGTGCCAAACACAATGCATCCCAGCACGACCCAATCCAGCAGTCATCCATACTCATTGTTTGGATGTAATATCTGTCACCATCTGAAAGATGGACATGCCATGAATGTGAACCCAGACATACAGTACACAGGTGGAAGTACCCTAGACAGAGTATATAAAATGCAACTCTCAAATGCACACACCTTTGGAATTGTACATACAGGTTAGCAGCACATTAGTTGTCTGTGTAGTATGGAATACTGCTGTAGTCTGGCCAATCACTGGCAGACCACAAAAGACACAGTTATGAAGTAATGAGAAATTGCTGATGTCCCTGCTCAAACCAACAAAAGGGGAATGTCCCAGGTATATCTGTGAGTCAGCTACAAGAAGCTTCCATAGCCCACATTCACTCAGCTCACCCCACCATCAGCCACAGGTTGATCACAGGTCATATCCCTGTTGTTGGAAATGAGTACAGTATGACCCCCACTTCTGTATGGGAATACCCACAGAATGCAGCATGCTAAAGAGGTGTCCCATGCAGGTGTGTCCCTAGCTGTAAGCAGGACCCTGCCAGCATCCACACCACTGGATTAATAAGGACAGGAACTATTGCCATTAACACCTCGCACACCTACCCTGTCACCCCAGGGGAATCCAGTGGCTTGCAGCCTGGGACCCTAGGAGTGACAGAATGCACTGGCCTGCTACAGATGGCCTGCATCACTACCAAATGCCCTACAGTCCTCTGTCAAAGGCATGTGCCAATGTATGTTATCTCATGGAGTCCCAAATAACAACATAACACAGTCCACAGAACCCAAATGCAAGGCCATCTCGAGAAATCCCAGTAGCATGCCCATGATCTCCTACTGCATGAACTGTGGACGAACCCCTAAATACCACTGGGATGAAGGGATAACTGTAGGGATACTTATCAGATATCGCATAATGTTAGGAAGAGGATAGAATAACAGAGGGGGGTGTAGAAGTATGGACACCATGGAGTGTGTGAACTCTGATGTGTGCCCATACTATTCCTGCCTGCAAACCCAGTAATGGGTGGCTAAAAACCTGCTCATAAACCACAATGTGAAAGGGAACTGACCAGATATATGAGCCCTTCCTCTGGGTGACCTGTGTGAATCTGTACAGCTGAGAGGTATGGCCACAGCAGGATATGGCCATTCTGTCACACGTTGATAGATGTACAAGCAGGGGATCCTCAGCCAACACAGTACCAAGGTGTGGATCATTTACACAGACCCATCAGCAAGTGTCTGCAGCTCCCCCCTCCAGAATGGCATGAGTGTGCAAGAATATGTAGGCTGCAGACCACAATACTGGACACAGCTTCATTCATCCTGTATTCCCCAGGAAATTACTGTGAGCATATAAGTATATCTGTCAGCAGTTGACATAATACATCAGTGTAAAGCAGTACATATATCTGAATATCTCTGCTAACACCAAAACCATGTAGCACAAGCAGCACATACACAATTAGTTACAGTATCCCTCTATCCTTTGCCCATTGTAACTCCATATTCTCAACCTATCTACAGATATTCTGCAAAAACAGGTTTCTATCTGTAGGTGTAGAACATAAATGCCTGCAATGGAGTACAACCAACCTGTAATGGATTCACACATTCAATACAGGAGGTCATACTGGGCATGCACCCACACTTAAAGAAATGAAGCCCATGTCTGACAACAAAATACAGAAGGGTCATACTGGGCATGCTCCCACACTTACAGAAATGAAGCCCATGTCTGACAACAACAGTGGGCTATACATATCTGTCAATCGCAGATTTCTGTGCACACATGCCACTTTGCACACCATTCATGCTTTGCACATACATCGGATAGGAATATACACATATATTCAAGGACAACACACTATAATAGGTCAAACATACACAGACAGAGATGTGGGGAAGAGAGAGACAGACAGTGACAAAGAGCTTCCCATCATGAGGCCTGTCCCACCCACCACACAACCAATTGGCCAATATCACATGATGTGCCGATGTCTATCACTGTAGAAATTTGCATCTGGTAACCCTCAGCACTATAGTGTCTGTGGTGTGTGTGATAACTGTGTAACATGACAGTACAATTCATTATTCATCTAGCAGTCGTATACGCAGTCCTGTCAAATGTAAAGCTGTGTGTGACTGAGCGTTGTGTGTGTGTTTCCAGAGGAATGATTTATGGTCCATTGACACACACTGCACGCCCCATTGCCCTAGTTTAGCAAGCCTGCTGATGTCATTCACCTTGAAATGCACCTTTGGACAAGAGCAAGCCCTATAAGCTCTGTGGCGCATGTGATAACTGCATAATGCTATAGTGTAACATACTAGATACGTAGGAGTTCTAATTCCATGTATGGCAACTGTGAATCTGTGTGTGTGTGTGTGTGTGTGTGTGTGTGTGTGTGTGTGTGTGTGTGTGTGTGTGTGTGTGTGTGTGCATTTGTTTGTGTGTGCAGGGATCAATGATTTTGAGGCCATTCACAGACACTACACCTCCCATTGCCCTACTTTAGCAGGCCTGCTGATATCATTCACCTTGAAATACACCTTTGGACAAGGGCTAGCCCTATAGGCTCTGTGGTGCGTGCGATAAGTGCATAATGCTATAGTGTAACATGTTAGTTAGGTAGGAGTTCTAATTCCAAACATGGCAACTGTGAAACTCTGTGTGTGTTTGTGTGTGTAGGAATCAATGATTTTGAGGCCATTCACAGTTACTACACCTCCTATTTCCCTACTTTAGCAAGCCTGCTGATGTCATCTACCTTGAAATACACCTTTGAAGAAGGGCTAGCCCTATAAGCTCTTTGGTGCGTGCCATAAATGCAGAACAATGTAGTAGCAGTAACTACATAGCTATGGGTTTGAATCTCATCTGTGGTAAATGCTTGTGTGTGTGTACATACGTATTTGTGTACCTTAAAGATTTTGGCCCCATTTGCAGCCAGTACACATCTCAGAGCCTGACTTTAGCAGTCCTGCAGATATCATCCACCTTACAAGTATCTGTTTCAAAGCCTAAACCATGTCAGTTCAGTGGTGCATGTGTAATATAATGGTCCATAAAGGTTGTTAGGTAGAGGTTTGAACCTCACCCCTGGCAAATGTAAATGTGTGATTAGGGTAGAATTATTTTTGGGATCTCACACCTGCTACATCACCCAGTGCCAGTATTTACAATGGCTGGTGATGTTCCTCACCTTAGTAGTACCTTGGGACAGCATTCATCCAATAAGCTCTGTGGCGTGTGTGATAAATGCAATATACTGTTTTAGCAATACATAGCTAGGTAGGGGTTTGAATCTCAGTACTGGCAAGTGTATTTATATGTGTGTGCGAGTGTGTGTGTGTGTGTGTGTGTGTGTGTGTGTGTGTGTGTGTGTGTATTTGTCATCAGTATCCTGTGTGGAGGTTGCTGTGATTGTGTAATGACAGGATGCATTGTGGGGTGGGTTTTATATTGAGGACCTACTATATGTCACAGTGTTCACCTTACAAGGACAACAGATGTCAAACAGCAGAAAGGCTGGTGTAGACAATCCATAGCCCTACATGTGACATTATGAATCAGTGAACAATATAGGCAACCCTTGTATTACTCAAAGAACACTCTCCACCCATGTATCATACACAAACATACTTGGCTAGGCAACAACTATAAGCCCTGTGGCACTTGCAATAACTGCATAATGCTATAGTGTAATAAACAATCACTATAGTGGTAGTTCCCTGCATATTGCCCACAGATAGTAACCATGGTGTGATTGCAGTGGACTACATGCCTGTTGACCACAACACTGCCACTGACATCAGAATGTACTGTGATGTGTAACATCTCCTGACTGTGTGTTATCCAGCAAGTAAAAGGACATGACTCCCTGTTCCATCCCTACAATAGACAAATAAATGCTTACAGTGGTCCTTTGCTATGTTCCCCACTGGATGCCTGCAAAAACTGTAAAGTCTGCAAATGTAACCCACAAAGGGAATACCATGCCTTATACACATACCCTGTATAGACAGATGCCACCAACTCCACTGAATACCTGCATCATGCTGCCATTGTAGGTGCAGGCACAACCTCAGTTCCATAGCAAGATGTCACCAAATGAGGTCAATAATGCCACATCAGATGATAACAATCTGTCCACACAACATGTACCAGAGACCTCAAGTATACTTCCACATGTCACAGGACATGTGCACAACCCAGACACTGTTCATGTTATGGACTATAGATAACATGGCAAGCATTGCACAGCACTGGCCACCCACAATAGTAACCCGGATGACTGCATGGTGAATACAATACCTACCTGTGTGGGCCAATCCAGGGACTACACCCCTCAGCCACACTGGAGACATTTGTCATGTGGCCTGATGCCAAGGTATTCCCTTTGCCTAGCCTTGTACATCCTTCAGGCACAGTCAACTACTACACACCTGTGAATCAATGAACCCATACATCTCAGTACTGGCAACTGTGTGTGTGTGTGTGTGTGTGTGTGTGTGTGTGTGTGTGTGTGTGTGTGTGTGTGTGTGTGTGTGTGTGTGTGTGGAGATTAATGATTTTGAAGCCATTCACACTCACTATACCTCCCATTGCCCTACCATGGCACACCTGCTGATGTCAGTCACCTTGAAATAACCCTTTGGCCATATAGCCTGATAAGCTCTGTGGTGCATGTGATAACTGCGTAATACTGTAGTGTAGCAAACAAGTTAGGTAGGAGTTCTAATCCTGACCCTGCCAACTGTGATGTGTGTGATTTCCTGAGGCAGTGTGGTTGTGCTTTCTTGACACCTGCTTCTGTGGACAGTCACATGTACTACACTTTCCTTTTCCCTCCTTTATCACTGTTGCTGATGTCACTCACCTTCTACGATACCTTTGGACAGGTCTGCAACATGTAAGCTCTGTGGTGCATGCAATAACTGCATAACAATGTAATAGTAATACATAGTCAGGTAGGGGTTTAAAACTCAATACTGGTAAGTGTGTGTTTGTGTGTGTGTCATCAGTGTTCTGTGTGGGTGTTGGGGTGATTGTGTAATGACAGGATCCATTGCAGTGTGGCTTTTGCTACATCATTATATTGAGGAGCTGCATGTCCCATTGTCGACATTACAAGGCCAACATTTTCCAAACACTGAAGAGATTGTTGTAGACAATCCTCAGCCATAAATGTGTGCAGCCATCTGCAATTACCATGTGAAAGTATGGATTAGAACACAATATAGGCAACCGTCATAATGCCCAGATACCACTCTCCACCCATGGATCATACATAAACATGCTTGGCTCTTACTCTCCTACTCTCTTCCTTTCTTACTTTGTCTCTGTCTCTGTCTCTGTCTCTGTCTCTCTCTCTCACTCCCTCTCTGGTGGATGTGGAAAAGCACATCTGCTTTGCTTAGGCAGCAGCTTGAGTTTTGTAAGTGATGCTCATGATCAGCTGATGACATGTGCATGGATTGCAGTCCCCCACTTGTTAATTGCATGTGGAACAGCTGTGGTATTATTCCTATAGCCAATTGCATGGAAATACACTCCTATAACTAAGCACTTCATGTGGGTGTTGGCTTTTTTCCTTCTCTGTGAGCAGTACTTCATGTGGGTGTTTGACAAACAGCATCACAGAGGGTAGTTGGAAATACCTCTTACAACATACACTGTGGAGACATGCCAATAAACAGGAGAGGGATGTTCCAGATATGGGGACAGAATGTAAGTATTGCTCTTCTACATTTGAAGTAATGTTGGCTTAACAGGGTTTGTGTGGATATGGCTGTTCTACATGATTTAAAATCTGGCATGACAGTGTTATGTGGTTGAGGAAACTCTCACCTGTAGGGCTATCTGCAGACTGGCCAGAGTTTGGAGTCTTACATGTGTTGTGTTACTCACACATTTTCTATCTTAAGAAATGCATATATGTCACAACAAACCCTGTTATACCAGTAAATGTATGGGTTTATCACAGCAACATGTCAATGTTGGCCCTGTGTGTTTGTGCCTCCAGCCACAACGTTGTCAACCTTTGTACATATGTCATGCAGTAAGAGGTGCATATGTTCAGTACATCATTATTTACTGACATCATACCTGATAACAAGCCATTGAGATATCAGACTGCTAGACATGCTATGTATAATAGGCCTTATATTTGAGGACAAAACCTGGGCATTCTGTTATAGTGTGTATGGTAGTGAGGTTTGTGTACCTATGGTGATTGTTGACAGAGTGTGTATTGTGAATATGTAACTTGGCCTGTGTACAGACTGTGATAGATGCCGTTGTTCTTGGTCCTGTTCTATCTGCTGTTGCATGCTGCTCCAGTGTATGGTACCCTATCAGCGTACATGTTTGTAGGGCCAGACCGACACGTCTCATACCACAGTCAGGCATCAGACTACACTGTGTATTGGCCCAGTATATATAGGGTTACTGTGTGAATGGCACATATGAGGATGGTGTTGTTCACACAGTCCATATAATGTAATATTAATTAGGCTTACCATATGTGACTGTGGCTGTGTTCAGATTGGTTGTGGGTATGCACTTTCACACTGGTGTCTGTTACTCTGTGCTGTTACATGCCTGTAGCGCCTGCTATATTTGCAAGTACATGTGTACTCCCATAAGAAACATAGACCAGTGTTGTGGCAGTCTGCCTGTAGTTTGCACAGTGCTTTGTGACATGTCTAGCAGCTCAGTGTATTTACCTAGGGTGATGTTATGTCCAGATAATTGTCAGATGTACTGTTGCCGGGCCACCATAACTGTTGTGTATTTCTGACAAAGCAGTGGGATGCTGTACAGATGTATGTCACTAACTAGTGGGTAGTATGTGGGCTTGTGACCTCTGCTCCTCCAGTTAATATGTGTCAGGACAGAGAGGAGTGTGTGAATGCATAAACTGTGTGAGCTTATCTATTCCAGTATTTTTGTGATATCCCCATTTATATGGCTGCAAACATCCACTTTGCCAGGCCTGGTCCTCACATCTTGCACTAAGGAGTTCTGTGTATACCTCTGGAAAAAGGGTTTTTTTTAATTTTTTTTTGGGGGTTTTTTTTTTTAAAAAATTAAATTTTTTTAAAAAATTTTTTTTAAAAAAAAGGGGCCCCTTTTTGTTTTTTTTGGGGTTTTTTTTTTTTTTTTGTTTTTTAAAAAAAAAATTTTTTCCCTTTTTTGCTTTTTTTCCCCTTTTTTTTTTGGGTGTTTCCCTTTTTTTAAAAACCCCCAAAAAACCCAAAAAAAAGGGGGGGGTTTCCAAAGGGGGTTTTCCCCAAGTTTTTGGGTTTTTTTCCCCCCAAAAGGGGGGTTTTGTTAAAATTTTTTTTTTCCCTTTTTTCCCCCCCGGGTTTGGGGGCCCCTTTTTTTTTTGGGGGGGGAAAACCCCCCCGAAAAATTTTTTTTGGGTTTTTTGGGGGAAAGGAAAAAAAGGGGGGGTTTTTTTTTTTTAAATTTTTTTTGGGGGGTTTTTTTTTTGGGGGGGTTTTTTTTTTTTTGGTGTTTTGGGGGGCCCCTTTTTTTTTTTTTTTTTGGGGGGGGGGGGGGGAAAAAAAAAGGGGGGGAATTTTTTCCCCCATTTAATTTTTAAAAAGGGGTTTTTTTAAAAACCCCCCCTTTTTTTTTTTAAAACCCTTTTTTGGGAAAAACCCCTTTCGGGGGAAATTTTTGGGGGTTTTTTTTTAAAAAGGCGGCCAGGGGGGGGGCCCCAAAATTTTTGGGTTTTTTTTTTTTTTTCCCTTTTTTTGGGCCCCCTTTTTCCCTTTTGGCCCCAAAATTTTTTCCCCCCTTTTTTGACCCCGGGGTTTGTAAAACCCCCCTTTTTTAAAAACTTTGTTTCCCCGGGCCAAAGGGGGGTTTTTGGTCGGGGTTTTTTTTTTTTTTGGGGTTTTTAAAACCAAAAAAAAAATTTTTTTTAAAATTTCCTTTTAAAAAATTAAAAACCCCCCCAAAAAAAGGGGTTTTTTTTCCCGGTTCCCCTTTTTAAATTAAAAAAAAAAATTTAAAATTTTTTTTTTTAAAAATTTTTAAAAATTTAAATTTTTCCCTTTTAAAAAATTAAAAAAAAAAATTTTTTTAAAAAATTTTAAATTTTTAAAAAAATTTTTTTTTTGGGAAAGGGAAAAAAATTTTTTTTTTTTTTTAAAATAACCCCCCCACCCCAAAAAAAAAAAAAAAAATTTTTTTTTTTAAAAACCAAAAAGGGTTTTTTAAATTTCCTTTTGGGGGGAAAATTTTTTTTTAAAAAACCCAAATTTTTTTTAAAAAATTTAAAAAAAGGAAAATTTTTTTTCCCTTCCTTTTTTTTTAAAACCCCTTTTTTTTTATGGGGGGGTTTTTTTAAAAAAGGGAAATTTTAAAAAAAAAAAGGGGGGAAAGGGTTTTTTGGGAATTTTTTTTTTTTTTGGGGGCCCCCCCTTTTTTGGAAAAAAATTTGGGGAAAATTTTTTTAAAAAAATTTTTAAAAACCTTTTTTAATAAATTTTTTTTAAAATTAAAAAAAAACAGGGTTTTTTTTTACTTTTTTTTTAAAAAAATTTTTTTTTTTAATAATTTTGATTTTTAAAAATTTTGGGTTTTTTTTAAATTTTTTTAAATAGGGTTTTTTTTTTTTTTTTAAAAATTTTTTTCATTTTGTTTTTTTTTTGGGAATTTTTTTTAAAAATTTTTTTTAAAAAAAAAATTTTTTTAAAAATTTAAAAATTTTTATTTTTATAAAAAAATTTTTTTTTTTCCCCCAAAAAACCCAAAAATTTTAAAAATTTTAAAATTCTTTTTTTAAAAACCCCTTTATTTTTTTCCCAAATTTTTTTTTTAAAAAAAAAAAATTTTAATATAAAAAAAACCCCCCCTTTGGGGCCCCAAAAACCCCAAAATTTTTAAACCCCCCCAAAAAAAAAAAAATTCCACCCTTTTCCCACCCCCCCCCCAAAAAAAACCCCAAAAAACCCCAAAAAAAATTTTTGGGGGGGCCCCCCCCAACCCCCCCCAAAAAAAAAACAAAAACCCCCCCCCCTTTTTTTTAAAAAATAAAAAACCCCAAAAAAAAAAAAATTTTTAAAATTTTTTTTTTAAAAAAAAATAAAAAACAAAAATTTCCCCAAAAACCCCCAAAAAAATTTTTAAAAATTTTTTTAAAAAAAAAAAAAAAAAAAAAAAAAAAAAAAAAAAAAAAAAAAAAAAAAAAAAAAAAAAAAAAAAAAAAAAAAAAAAAAAAAAATAAAATTTTTTTTTTTTTTTTTTTTTTTTTTTTTTTTTTTTTAAAAAAAAAAAAAAAAAAAAAAAAAAAAAAAATTTTTTTTATATATATATATATATATATATATATATATATATATATATATATATATATATATATATATCCATATCCTTGTTATGTGCACACCAGTGTTGTATGTACCCTTCCCAGATGTTTCCACTATATTTATCTGATATGTGTTTATAGATATAACAACATACTGATTCAACAGTGTTTTCACTAACAAGTACAACACAACTGTAGAAGTCAAATCAGTTGTTAACTACTATTCAGTATGTGTACTGACAGATATATTGGATAAAACAACAAATGCTTTCACAGCTGTGATGGCTTAGTGGTTAACTGCTGTGACTATAGTGTACAGGGTCCTGGGTTCAAGACCTGCAAGGGCTTTTTATTTTTTTGCTAGGAAGAACCAGGACTGTTGAATACAGAGTGGTTAAGGCAGTTTTGAGCAGCTTTAAGTGGATTTGCATGGGTTTGCCTGATGGTAAGCACTGCTAACGTACGGTTAAACAAATAAGCGCTTACACCATGTAGACTTTTCTTTACAGTGAGGAAATGTGCTTAGCATTTACATTTAAGCAATGCTTACACCTGCTAAGCATAGCTCAGCCCTAGTAATCAGTGCTCACATTCCAGTCTTATAAAATAGCAGGGTAATGACATCTTTAATAAGTGCATTTAATTCCATATACATAACATGCTTCTATGTGCTGTCATTACAGTAGCAAGGGGTGTGAGTCTACTGTCTGGGACACCTGACTATATATGGCTTGTACAACAATCTTTTCCATTTGAATGTGTTTCATACTTGGGTAGTATCCCAGGTTATATGCAGTCATACTGGCATGTAGTGTATCATTATGTTACTACTGTTAACACTGCTTTCCCATGTAAGAGTAGATTGCAGATTGTAGTACTAGAACCAAACACCCCTGCATGCAAAGATGGACTCTGAGTCCTGACTATCATGTTCTTGGTGTGTAAGCTGTGTGTCATTAAGCATTTGCTACTGGATATTTATCTGAGATGTGGATATTAACTGTAGACTACTGTGTGTATTGGACATGTCATTGAGGGCTGCTGTCATATAGTAATGGCATACCTATCAGTGTAAGATGTCTATCTGTCAAAACATTCATCCTAATGATTAACCAGTTGGCTAGCTGATGTTTGTCTGTTCTCTGTACAGATGTGCAGATGACAGGTATCCATATTGGCTACTTACAGGGAATCTATGCTTGACGGACACTATGTCTGCCCAACTGTGTTATGAATGCCACAGCTAGGAAACCCCACCCTGTATGCACCACATGCCATGGATACCTCAATTACACTACCAAAGTCAACAGAACATGCTTGGGTACAGGTCTCCAAGACAGACACTGAACATGTTATGAAATATATGTTGCATACATGTCAGTTGGACCACCTCACTGGCCCTCTGCAAGAGGCAACCAGATGATTGTATATTGCATTTAACTCTCACCCTGATGATCACTCATATGGCATCAGTTGATAGATGGCCTGCTGACAAATAGCAGGTGGCATGATTCCACTGTACCCACATCCCCTACTCTTCTCATCTCTCCACGGACAGTATCCTGGTACACACCTAGGAACATCTGCACCTATGGACCCCAGTACTGACAAATGTGTCAGTGTGCATTACTGAAAATAACAGTGTCTGTGTGTTTGTAAACCTGTAGTTGATAATACCCTGAGGGCCTTCTCACCCACTACACCGCCCCATTGACATAGTTAGAAACGGCTGCTGCTGTAATGCACATTACATGTACCTTGTTACACTCTTCATCCTGTGGGCTACCTGGAGCTTGCAGCACCAGTACAACACTGTTGTACAAATGGGTAGATAGGCATGGATTACCCTCTGAGTCCTGGCAAGTGTGTGTATGTGTGCAAGTGTGTATATTTGTAGGATACAGCATTCTGAGGGCATATTCTCATAATACAATGCACCTTGCCATACAGTATAAGGGATAATGATATTGCTGACCATAGGAGAGGCATGACAAACCATCAACCTACTATCCCTGTGGCATGTGCAATAGATGTAGTACCACTCTTGAGATAGACAAGAGGTTGTATTGCAGTCCTGGTCAATGTGTAATTGTGGGTATGTCAGAGTATTATCATGGGTTTCAGTGAGTAAAATATCCAATGTGTGGTGTGGGTGCTGGTTATACTGCCTTTAAACCATGGTACCCCCAGTACATGTCCCAAGGTCCACTGTATGGGGACCACTGTCACCATCAACCAAACAGGTAACTGATTACACTTTCCAGCCCAATGATTCATGTGCTATGTGCAAATTATCTGTAACAGAATGGACTTAGTGACAAGGTAGTTAGCAGTGATAAACCCAAGTCTCTCAGATGTGTCTATGACTGTTATGTGTTTGTCAATGTGTATATGACAGTATGTCACACTATGTATTGTTCATAAACAACCAGTACATGCACCTCAGAAGAATGATAAGTTAAAGTTATGTTTGTTTTATTCCAATGATATTAAACACTGGGGCATTTTGACTACAGATATTATTAAAGCTATAGTAGATACTAGACCTGTATTTGTGTATAAAAATATGAAGTCTCTAAAGAGACGTTTATTTTACCCAAGAAATATGTCACTTAGTATGGGTCATGGACATACTACCGCATGTGGACATTGTCAAGTCTGAAAATATATTGCCAGCACTGGTGTATGTAACCATCCTGATCAAAACAGAACATATAGTTTTAATGTTTCTGTGACATGCAGTAGTGTCCATGTGGTTTATTTAGCTCATGGTTCAGTTTGTATGAAATTCTATGTTGGTTAAATTGATAGAGCACTCAGAGACAGGATTAAGGAACACTATTACCATATAGGTAAAGGTGATACAGTTAGCGCCCTATCTAAGCATATTGTGGATACAGACATCTCTCATTTTTTTAAGTTTATGGTGATAGGACGTACTTTTGAGAGTATTAGGAAAGGTGATATTAGGAATCAAACTGAGCAGTTAGAAGCCAAATGGATAGTTAGACTGCGTGGAGACTATGGACATGGCTCGAATGACAGAGTACCTTTGAGACCTAAACTCAAAGCCAGACCATTGAACAGAAGATAGTCTGGCATTTATTTATCTTGAATTATTATAATTATTTTATTGACATATGCATATATGTTTTACATAGAATTTTTGGATTTTTTTTTACTTATGTGCATATGCATATATTGTTTATGAGTGTTTTTTATGCTGTATGTCTATAAGAAAGCATGATTTTTAGTCATGTGATTTTTTTAATCAGTGTATTTAATGAGCTGAATCTTTAGTTGTGAAATGCATCTGATGAAGTAGCTTATTCATAGGTTCATAGGTTGGTACTAGGCTATCAGCCCTAGGGCCTATACAAGCCTAGCCATAACAATTCCCTGGCTATTTCTTCCCACATTATTTACTTTCCTGGACCCCTGTCTTTGCTACGAAAGCGCTTATGCTTTTATTCTTATTTATTAAAGACCATTTATTTTGGAGTTCTTTGGTCGTCCTTGGATCCTTTTGTATATTATATTATATATTCATATATATATATATATATATATATATATATATATATATATATATATACATGCATATATACCGAATTTCAGCATTCCGAGACCATGAAGCTGAACCATTCACAATACTGAATCCCACAATCATGAATCCCACAATCACGAACATACATACACCACATAACACACACACCATTCCACCCACAGCGCACAAACCAAACAACCCTACACTACATATAAGTAGGGGGACAAGCCCCCCCCTGCACCCCCCATGTGGGGGGCTGTGCCCCCCAAACCCCCCTACTGATATATACCAACTCCGAGATCACACATAACATAAAAAAAAAAAAATCACTCCACAACATTCTCCACTTGCTTGCACACAATTACACATCACACATACACAAACACCAACAAATCCAATACTCACTCATACTTACACCTCCCTACCCTTACCCACACATACAACATACAAAAAACACACTCACTCACCTGCAATTTCAGGCACCATAACTCTACATGCAATGTACCGGAAATGCATAAGCGCAAATTTGAGATATTCAAAGGGAAACAATATATATATATATATATATATATATATATATATATATATATATATATATATATATACACACACACACACACACACACACACAGATCAATCTATATATGAATATATATATATATATATATATATATATATATATATATATATATACAGATGTATATAAATATATATATATATATACTGATGTATATAAATATATATAAATATTTATATGTATGTACATGTATACATATATCTA
This sequence comes from Protopterus annectens, assembly GCF_019279795.1. NCBI lineage: Eukaryota > Metazoa > Chordata > Ceratodontiformes > Protopteridae > Protopterus > Protopterus annectens. Next base: position 1,759,531,800 of record NC_056735.1, on the reverse strand, counting down.
CATATGTATATATACACATATATAAATATATATATATATATATATATATGTATATATATATATATATATATATATATATATATATGTGTATATATCCATATCCTTGTTATGTGCACACGAGTGTTGTATGTACCTTCCCAGATGTTTCCCACTATATTTATCTGATATGTGTTTATATAGATATAACAACATACTGATTCAACAGTGTTTTCACTAACAAGTACAACACAACTGTAGAAGTCAAATCAGTTGTTAACTACTATTCAGTATGTGTACTGACAGATATATTGGATAAAACAACAAATGCTTTCACAGCTGTGATGGCTTAGTGGTTAACTGCTGTGACTATAGTGTACAGGGTCCTGGGTTCAAGACCTGCAAGGGCTTTTTATTTTGTTGCTAGGCAGAACCAGGACTGTTGAATACAGAGTGGTTAAGGCAGTTTTGAGCAGCTTTAAGTGGATTTGCCCGATGGTAAGCACTGCTAACGTACGGTTAAACAAATAAGCGCTTACACCATCTAGGCTTTTCTTTCCAGTGAGGAAATGTGCTTAGCATTTACATTTAAGCAATGCTTACACCTGCTAAGCATAGCTCAGCCCTAGTAACCAGTGCTCACATTCCAGTCTGATAAAATAGCAGGGTAGGGACATCTTTAATAAGTGCATTTAATTCCATATACATAACATGCTTCTATGTGCTGTCATTACAGTAGCATGGGGTGTGAGTCTACTGTCTGGGACACCTGACTATATATGGCTTGTACAACAATCTTTTCCATTTGAATGTGTTTCATACATGGGTAGTATCCCAGGTTATATGCAGTCATACTGGCATGTAGTGTATCATTATGTTACTACTGTTAACACTGCTTTCCCATATAAGAGTAGATTGCAGATTGTAGTTCTAGAACCAAACACCCCTGCATGCAAAGATGGACTCTGAGTCCTGACTATCATGTTCTTGGTGTGTAAGCTGTGTGTCATTAAGCATTTGCTACTGGATATTTATCTGACATGTGGATATTAACTGTAGACTACTGTGTGTATTGGACATGTCATTGAGGGCTGCTGTCATATAGTAATGGCATACCTATCAGTGTAAGATGTCTATCTGTCAAAACATTCATCCTAATGCTTAACCAGTTGGCTAGCTGATGTTTGTCTGTTCTCTGTACAGATGTGCAGATGACAGGTATCCATATTGGCTACTTACAGGGAATCTATGCTTGACGGACACTATGTCTGCCCAGCTGTGTTATGAATGCCACAGCTAGGAAACCCCACCCTGTATGCACCACATGCCATGGATACCTCAATTACACTACCAAAGTCAACAGAACATGCTTGGGTACAGGTCTCCAAGACAGACACTGAACATGTTATGAAATATATGTTGCATACATGTCAGTTGGACCACCTCACTGGCCCTCTGCAAGAGGCAACCAGATGATTGTATATTGCATTTAACTCTCACCCTGATGATCACTCATATGGCATCAGTTGATAGAAGGCCTGCTGACAAATAGCAGGTGGCATGATTCCACTGTACCCACATCCCCTACTCTTCTTATCTCTCCACGGACAGTATCCTGGTACACACCTAGGAACATCTGCAGCTATGGACCCCAGTACTGACAAATGTGTCAGTGTGCATTACTGAAAATAACAGTGTCTTTGTGTTTGTAAACCTGTAGTTGATAATACCCTGAGGGCCTTCTCACCCACTACACCGCCCCATTGACATAGTTAGAAACGGCTGCTGCTGTAATGCACATTACATGTACCTTGTTACACTCTTCATCCTGTGGGCTACCTGGAGCTTGCAGGACCAGTACAACACTGTTGTACAAATGGGTAGATAGGCATGGATTACCCTCTGAGTCCTGGCAAGTGTGTGTATGTGTGCAAGTGTGTATATTTGTAGGATACAGCATTCTGAGGCCATATTCTCATAATACAATGCACCTTGCCATACAGTATAAGGGATAATGATGTTGCTGACCATAGGAGAGGCATGACAAACCATCAACGTACTATCCCTGTGGCATGTGCAATAGATGTATTACCACTCTTGAGATAGACAAGAGGTTGTATTGCAGTCCTGGTCAATGTGTAATTGTGGGTATGTCAGAGTATTATCATGGGTTTCAGTGAGTAAAATATCCAATGTGGGGTGTGGGTGCTGGTTAGTATAACCATGGTACCCCCAGTACATGTCCCAAGGTCCACTGTATGGGGACCACTGTCACCATCAACCATACAGGTAACTGAGTACACTTTCCAGCCCAATGATTCATGTGCTATGTGCAAATTATTTGTAACAGAATGGACTTACTGACAAGGTAGTTAGCAGTGATAAACCCAAGTCTCTCAGATGTGTCTATGACTGTTATGTGTTTGTCAATGTGTATATGACAGTATGTCACACTATGTATTGTTCATAAACAACCGGTACATCCCTCATTACCATACTGTACAAAGCCTGGTGATGTTCCTCAGTTAACAAGTAACCTGGGACACACCTCATCATAAAAGCTGTGTGGTGTGTGCAATTAAGGCCACATGCATTAGTAGCAATAGATACCTAGGTAGGGGTTCTACTCTCAGTGTTGCCAAGTAAGAGTGTGTGTATATGGGAAGGGATCTACTTCAGTTTGCAGAAAATACATGTCCCAGGAGGTCATCTGTCCAAGAACTGACTGGCAAATGCTAACATTTCACATGTATCTTCTTGTGGAAAGTCATTCCATCAAAACTAGTAGTAGATGTGTAAATGCCCTCTTCCCCCCTGTATAGCAGTGATACTGGGGTTGGTATATATAGGTGGGTGTGGGTCTTCGGTACACAACCACCATCATTGGGGTTATTGCTGTGTGTATCCCCCTGCTTAGCTGGCACACTATCTGCAGTTCTACACCACCCCACACCCTTCAAATGGTAGGGCTGTGCCACCCACACCAGCACACCTATGTTAACCAAGTCAAGGATTGCACTACATTGGGGAAGGGGACATATACCCTGACAGAACCATTGTCAATGACATTAAGCTAGCAGACTGATTATTTCCTGATGTGATGTGAAATATTCTGTCTTGGAATTACATAGGCTAAAATGGGTTCCCTGCAAAAATACATACATCCATGTGTACAGTATTCTCTGTGTATTGCATCAACACCAAAGCTTCTGTGTGTGTGTGTTATACACAAACATGTGGTGTGTACCACCCAGTGCACTTACCATTGTCCACTGTAGAAGGGCTGCTGACATCAGCCACCATGCACTCACCTGTATACACCCCTCAGACCTATTAGCCATGTGGCACATGCAGTAACTGTTATACAGATCTATGACTTGCATTCAGCTGTACCCAGGATATGGCACAGTCAAGGTGTCACCATAGTGCCATACCCTTTGTAGGAAACAACAGAAGACTGACATCCTGCTGACACACAGACATCTACAACACAAACTGTATACATTATGGAGACCACAATCAGTCAGTGTTAATAACAGCTATAGTGCATCATGGCTGGACAGCTACACATCCTGACATGTAAGCATTAAACTTTCCAGCTGAATGTTACACAGCATTACATTCATACACCTTAGTACATTCACCCTGTGCATCAGAACCATATTAGCCTGTCCCTGCATCGATGTTATGGATGACAGGGATGTGGCGCAGGTATCATCATATGCACATTGTGTGTTGTGGGTTTGCCAGAGACCTAGACTGAGCCATTTGGTTGACATCATGTGTGTGTGTTAGGGGGTTGCATTATTAATTAGGCTGTGCAGATGTGGTGTGTGTAGGTATGGGGTTGCCCTAGTTGTGTTGGTGATGTGTGTGTGTGTGTGTGTGTGTGTGTGTGTGTGTGTGTGTGTGTGTGTGTGTGTGTGTGTGCATACACACAGTTCTGCTATGTGGCTGCATTATACAGGGATTTGTTAAACAGCTGCAGACCATACCTGGCAGGGTGTGCAGCTCACTGTCTCTGGCCATGGACATGAGAACTGTGCCTGCCAGGGGTTCCATGGGCACTACCAGGTAAAAGGCCAGATATGGTACTCTCCCATGAAGATGGCAAATGTCCGCTGGATCTGGGTTCCTCTTAAGACCAGCCAGGGCCACATGCATATGGTCTGCTATGTTGTGTGTGGACAGTGCAGTCCCTGCAGTGCTGGTGCTGGTACTGCCACTACAGTAGGGGCTCTGACTTGTACGTCCACATCGACCTCCATCTGTTGGTGTCACTGACCTACATCCACGTGCCTGTCATGCTACTCCCACCATATGCTCAAGCACAGACATTGCACGGTTGAGGATTCTCACCATCTCACCCACCCATCTATCCAGGACCTCTGCAAAATAATGGTGGGCACCTGCAAGATCACGGACATTGTCAATAATAGTAGAATGAGTAGCCCTCTGGAGCCTCAGACCCTGTCTTGTATAATGTTTCATACATGCCTCTGCCTCCAAGATAGCCTGAAACATGCCTCTGGTGACACCTGCTGTGGCATTTCTGCTAGGGGCATGATGACCAGCAGCCCTCCTATGAGCACCCCCATACATCTGCCTGTGTGGTACCTCGCTGGTCATCTGGCTATGGCTGCTGTGTCCAGACACACTTGCCATAGTCACCACACTGTCCTGTCCCATGCCACCACCTACCAACTGTCCCTCATCTATGGCCACTGGTGATGGGGTATGTATAGGCATTGTGACTGTGTGCGGGATGGGGTGGATAAAAGTGGGATGTCAACCAATGGCACAACTTCAGCCCCTGACAACCCTGCCTGTGCCTCACCATACCTATCATCATTGTCAGAGTCTGTATGGACACTAACATCAGTTTGCCTGCAGGAGGGACCCAGACCCACCTTGCCACCTGTGAGGGGAAAACAAGAAATGCACTTTAAGACCTGTAGGTCATTACTTAACTGTACACACACACACACACACACACACACACACACACACACACACACACACACACACACACACACACACACACACACACACACACACACACACACACTTACAGGTGAGGTTGCACAAAGATATTACACACAAACCTCTCATTACCCAACTGTCAATGTGCATGATATATGGCACTCAACAGCATGCACTGCAGTTATAGTCAATCCCTGTTACCAACATTATACATCTCTGTGATGCATGACTTGTGTTAGTAGGTGGTGCCACTTCCCCTGGAATACACTGCACCCATGTACACAGTATTGCTGTGCACCTGTTAAGCACCCTGGCATGTACTGTACCCCATACCTCACAGGTGTACACACCATTGCTGAATGTATATATGTGTGTCAGTTATGTTTGCTCTGCTGCTCACAGCCCCTATGTGTTTGTCTGACACATACCTGGGATGATATGAGGACAGATGTCAATAGTGAATGCCTGATGTCTGATTTGCAGATCTCATCATCAGCGGTGCATATATGAGCAATACAATACAATTACACTGACAACCTTCAAAGCTTACTGTGGCTATGAGCAGTGTACACACCCTTCCTGACATGGCACCCTTTTCCCTGATATGCCATGGGGCCACAGTACTGCATATGTTAACATTACACAAACCTGAAATGTGACATATGGCCTGTGCAATCAAATGCCATATCAAACAAATGTGTTAGTTGTGCAGATGCTGACTGAGATGCATACAATATGTGGGTACATAAGTGTGCACACCCTTAACATGATGGTTTGTTGCATCAACTGTTAAGTGTACTACAGCAGTCACTATTCCTGGAAGGGGTATACTAGCATGGCCCATCTGCACTTGCCAGTATTTGGTCACTCCACCCTACAAATGTCCCCCAACTCTGCCAGTTTGCATGGTCAACTCATGTGCACAGCCCTTGGAGGTCACACAGTGCCTTTACCATTGCTGTGGAATCAGGGTTATGTCTGCCACAATTCATGACCTTGACTGTGTGCAGATACAGCCATTCTTAGTGAGCTTCAGATGTCTGCTTCAGTTCACTGTTGTGTTTCAGGATGCCACCCCTCCCCATCCTCAGCCTTTTAGCAGATGCATGACAACTATTGGCCACACATGAGTGTCATTTTGCAGTGTCCCAAATTCAGAACAAAATGTGTACTGGCCTAGTCCCTGCTAATGAACAGCAAACGTACAGGTGTACACTGGCACCAGCAAGGTACAGATGGGGATGGTTGGCCTGAGGTGGAGTGAGGTGTTGCTTGTGCAGCACATGCATCTTTATTAATACTGTCTGTAGGTTTCAGACTTGGTCTTGGTACACCATTACACATGGCAACACATGCCTTTGGGGGACTTTTGATGTTATGCATATGCTACCTGTAGAGAGCCCTGGATGATGTTTCCTGTGGAACAATTTTCACATCTGATTACCGTAACCCATAGGCCACACTTATGCAGAGTCCAGGCAATTGTCGACACAGGTACTGCACAGTCAGTACTTGCTAGACATTCCTGCAACTCCCTCAGTGTTGCAACATGCTTATATGCTGCCTGCATGACCAGTATGCAACATGTGTCGTCATCTGTCTTGGATGGCCATCTGTTTTTTTTCTACATTGATGTTGTCCCATACTTCCTCTTCACATACATGACTGCACTGTTTGCTGTGTTATATGCAATGGTGAGGTAACGCTACATCTCCCACTTCTGAGTGCTACCTGTTGGATATGGGATCCATTCCATGGTTTGTAAGATGTGTGCAAGCCATGGCTGTCTCTGTTGCAGGTATGTGGGCAAATGTCATGGACATACATCTTGGATAGCAGACCATTTCTTGGTGTGACATTGAGAACATGTACTTGATGGAAGGTGCATACTCATGAAGAGTGAATGCTGTCAGTACCTCAATAGCTGCTTCCACAATATGTTATTTGGAGTGTGTAGACACATATGCTTCCAGTGTTTGTTAAGATATGTATTCCCCATATTTGCTGTCCTAACACAGGATTCCATATTACACATCCATTGCTCATGTTAGGATCACATTACAGGTTGTAAGGGTTGTGGAATGTGGTATTGTGATATGCTATTGTATAGATCTAGAACAGTTGTCATTGCAATAGTGGTATATACACTGTTGTAGCCACTGTATAAGGGTAATGTTTCAGACATGTTCCTACTGTAGGCCATTTGTCCCACCATTATGTTCATTTCTGTGCACACATCTTGCAATGACAGGTTGTTAGTTATATTGCAGGACTCTTACATACCCTTCAGATATGCCACCATGGTGACTACTGTGATGCAGTGCAGTTAACAGCAACAATAAGTGAACATGTACATCATGCATTATGGGTAGGTGTGTTAAATGTGTGCATGGCAAATACCATGGTCATAACATGGCCAGTGTTTTGGCAAACCTGAACAGAAAACACACCATACTCACCAGCTACAGGCTGCTGACCCAGAGGTATACCAGAGGGACCTACACAGTTGTGTGAGAGATGTGATGTCAGTAGCCACACCTGTGGCATTAGTACAGGGTGGGAGCAGCATTTCAGTACATCAACAGTACAAACCCACAATACTACAGATTATGCACATCTGTCCATTACTACACTGCAGCAACAGACTATATTTTATCTCACATATGCATGATGAAACTTTACAGATGCAGATGGATAAGCAACAGTGGTCTACTAATGTGCCCTGTGGCCTTACCTGCATGCTCTTCATCCATTGATTCGGTAGTACCCACCTCCACAATGCTTTTAGCTGGTTCTTGGCTTTGCTGGTGGGCAGGTGCCCCAAGGCTTGAGTAGCTCCTCAGCATGTATCGGCGGGGCTGGATGGCATGACCCACACCTGTGACTAGCTAGTCCCACCTAACTGCAGCAGCACACTGACGGGCGTTGTGGAGGATGTCAGTGCAGCGATGTCGGACCTGCTCATAACTGCGGTTATGCAGGCTGATATCATTTACCCTGTGGATGAGCTCGTTCCACAGGGTGGTACTTTCCTGCAGATCATGGGCTGTATGGCTGAAGAGGGTTTGGTGCTGCTGCACCTGGTAGTTAATAATTGCATCATTTTCCTGGGGGGAATACATTGGCAGCCGCTCTCTAGACATGGTACCTGAAAGACATAAAGAGGAACAAAAGGTCTAAGGACTTCATACTGCAAGGATATAATAGTTGTTAATTGACATCTCTGTCTCCCCCCCCACCATATCTGCAATAATAATCTGAACACACAACTCAGTGGGTATGTTTACAGCAAACCTACTGTTGGGACATGTATTGTACGACAAATATTGAAATGTGTTCTAGACTTGTTCCATGTTGAAATACTATCATTGCTGGCCTGTTGCTAACAATGTCACCTGCATGCCATTGTAAGGGCCACTATGGTTACATATATGCATGTGTTCTGTTTTCTATGCTACTGCTCCAAATCTGGTGTTTTGTGTTAATCGGGATATCTATGCTTGCTGTTAGAAGTAATCCTGGAAGTAAGTAAACAGCTGCACTGTTCTGCCTTGCTACAAAACAGAAGAGTGTCACATGTGGACACAGCCTAACATTAGGGGGTATATATATATAGGGAGACTGTGGGTATATGTTCTAAAACTGTGACACAACAGCATGTCTGGGAAGGGTGTTCCCAGCAGAACCACCTCTCCCACCTCATCTGGCCATGCTACCAGGCCACAGCACATCTGGGACACACCCCAGGAACTCATCATCTGCTGGCCGTGCACTGCCTTCAGGTGTAACCACCTCAGGAGATGGTGCTCACCCCGCTGGAGCACACACAGACAGGATCCTGTCACCTGATGTCAGGTCCAGGGTCTGGTGGATAGGGAGCTCCACAGAGAATTGGGGGATCTGCTACACCACCTTGAGGCCCTCGATACATAATTACAGAGTCTGCATGCTCCTCCTGCTCAGCCACCAGCTCAGTCACTTGCAGGGCCGTGAAGGTGCAGTGGTGAATGCCCATGGGTGGGGACCTTGTTCCCACTGTTTCTATTTGGAGGCTCATGGGCTTCCACTTTCCAAACACCCCTCCCCATCCAAGGTGTTTACCCACCACATGTGTCATATACTGCCCCTGTATGCTGTCTTGTCTGTCTTCCAACCCAACCTACCTCCCCAAATATACCTACTATTCTTCCCCAACATCCCACTCTCACCTTCAC